>NC_059433.1:31022575-31047575 GCF_021028975.2 Sphaerodactylus townsendi
TAGGGGTGCCTGTCAGGAGCGCATTTTTAAAGCTAGTGGCACCAAAATTTCCAGATATCATCCCAAGTCTCTCCTGATGGTGAAGTTTAATTCAAGGGGTCCAAAGTTATGGACTGTCAAAAGGGTAGCCCCATCTCCTATTAGCTCAAATTGGAAACAATGGGAGATGGGGCACCCCCGTTGGGGCTCCATAACGTTGGATTCCCTGAACCAAGTTTCATCAAACTCAGTTGGTATCATCCAGAGAGTCTCTGGGTGATACTCTGAAATTTTGGTGTTGCTACCTTTAAAATGCGCCCCCTGCAGGTCAAAACACAAAAAAAACAAAACACCAAAAAAATCAGATGGACCCAAATATATTTGGATATCCGAATATATTCAGGTATACTGAATGTGGTATTCATCTTATTCGGGCATACAAATAATTATATGTCCGAATAATTCCAAATCCAAATGTTTACCAAATATTTTCGGTAATGCTCAACCCTAGTTTTATTGCACAGACATGCTCATTAATTTTCTAACATTTTTTACATCTACCTTTCCCTCATCATCTTTTCAAGCATGGAAGAGGCTTCCTTCTCTAAGATGAAAGCATCTCCTAATGGGATGGATTCATGTGGTCCAGCCTCTTGGAGTTGATGAGTTTACATTGGCTGAGAAGTCCAAAGCCTACTGAACCCATTCAAAGAAAATCCTCCATATAGACTTCACTGTGAAGTGAGCATTGCCATTGGTTCTTGCAATAGTATTGTGCATGATGGTGATGCTACACAGACTTCAAGGGCTTCACTTCCAAACACAGAAGCAGATGTGGCAGTCATATACTACGGCATTGCAAGATACTGAATGACTTCAAGCAAGAGCTCATCTAAATAAAACAGATAACTGACTGCACTGGTCCATCAATGCCAGTTGCAGAAAAGGAATATGTTGATCTAATGAGTAGGGGGTACTCTAATTAAATAGCTTATCAGAAGCTTTGTCTACAGGGATTTTAACAGATCTCATTACTTTTTATCAAATCATTACCCTTTATTCAGTAAAATGAACAACTTAGCCTGTAGACCCAGGCATTCTGTTCTAAATTGCAACACATATTAAATTTAACTATTTTTTCAACCAAGTTGGGGGTTTTTTGTTTACAGTTTTATTTAAAATAAAGTAATAAAATAAGGATAACATGATTTTCACTGAATAATAGCATAGCAAGGCAAGACTTCAGTCTACAACTTAATCTAAGCCTGGGTAAAGGCATCTAATTAATGGCTTGTATGTCCTTGGAATGTTTTAGATCCCAGAGCCTGCTCCTTTCCTAGGCCTGCAGAGCTACAGCCCCATCTTAGATGAAGCCAGAAAATTGTGATAGGAAAAGGGCATTAAATATGTTGTATGATGAGACATCCAGATTTCCATGAGAAAGTTTCACACACCTTAAACAAGGACTTGCCTTGTGATTTCCATGGAATCTCTCTACATTCAGACCAAACTAAATGGTCAGTGCTTGTTCATCAATGACCTGACATTCCATTCTCCTCAAAAATCGGGTCTTACAACACAGACCAGCTTGGTAAACTGATAACGTTCTTAATAGGATAATTTCATTTCTGGCACCCTTGACATTTTCATCAGAGTAACACAAATACCTAAAAAAATCTTGCCACTGGATGAAAAAGGCATGAATTTTAATTGTATAAGAACTTCATATTTATCTGACACTCTAGTTTTTGTCCGATTCATCTTCACCCCAGGAATGCTCCTCCATCATTATAATTACTGACAATGGTCATGCTTCAGGACCAGGCAATGTTGACCCAACTTTTTTTCCCCATTTTCCATTTTTCTCCTTCCCTCACTGTCTTCCTTCAGCCCGATGTTCTTGATCACAGCTTGGTTCCTGCCCCGCCCCCCACATTTCTGTGTCCCTAGTTCACTTTCTCCCTTCCTCCTTTTTTCATCTTCTCTCCTGAAGACCTAGTCCAGTTATCCCACATCTGCTACTCAACCATCTTGAGAAAATGCAGAAAAAACATCTCAAAATGATTATCTTTTTTTCCATGGAGCGGTGGGGCAGATGAAGGAGAGTTTTGACTTATATACCTCCTTTCTCTACACTAAGGAGACTCAAAGGGGCTTATACACTCCTTCTCCTTCCTCCAGGGCCAGAGCGAGGGGGAACTGCACCCAGGGCATGCATGTGCCCTGCACCCTGGAACCCCCACCCCACCCCTGAACACCCCACCATGCCCCCACCATGCCCCTGCACCAGCACATGCCCGGTGCACTGTGTGTACCCCCATCCCCTTGGTGCTACACCACTGCCTTCCTCTACCCACAACAGAAACCTTGTAAGGCAGGTGGGACTGAGAGAGTTCTGATGAGCTGTGACTAGTCCAAGGTCACCCAGCAAGAATTTACAGGAGTGAGGAAACAAATCTGGTTCATCAGACAAGACTACACCACTCCTGTGGAGTAGTGGGGAATCAAACCTGGTTCTCCAGATTAGATGATGGATAGGAGAGATGGAGGTGAGAAAGTGAAATATGTACACACTTGTTCATATAATGTACTATACAATGTAGAACAAGTTCAAGCATTTGAAAAATGGCAAACAGTCAAGTATTTAACATTCCTGCTTGTAACCAAATTTGGGCTCAAATTAAGAAGTCTCCACATCATTACTATATGCAGACACTGAACTCTGTTACCTAACATGCAATCTACAAGACAATAAGAATAAGAATGCATGTATACATTACTAACTGAATATAAATAACCTCCCTAATGGTAGTCCTTCCCCTCCCTGAATTGGATTAGTAGATCCATTTTGAAAGTCATAACTGTACAAGAATTACCTTTTGAATGAAAACAATCTAGACCTTTGATCATCTTCAACAGTGGCCAATAAGAAACTTTAGAGAAGGTCACAAGGAAGGCATGATGGAAATAGCTATCCAAATTAAGGCAATCAGAGGCAGATTACTTTTCTACATATATTAGCCGCATTTAGCTGTTCTGATAAGTATCTATCCTTCATGAACACTTTTAACCTCATCTGTGCTATACTGAATCTCACAGTGGTAAATTCCAGGATACACTCAATCCATTATAGAACGCAGAAGGATTATTTGAAAGTATTTATTAATGAAGAAAGGGGTTTAGAAGGGGTGTCTGCAGAGTTCGTTGAATATTATACGGCAGACATCTCTGAAGCACATCTAGAAATGTACAAAGATGAATAACGTCCAGCCGGAAAAACTTCCACTATCATTAGAGTAGCCATAAAGTAATGTTGAATTGGGCATGCTGCTGCCTTATAATTCAAAGCATAATGGAGTGCCATGAGCAAAAGTGACTTTATTTTTTCTTCAATTAGTTAATGAAAGTGAGGTTTTGATGGATGGGAAGCACTAGACTTCATTTGCCGACAGAGGTGGTTCAAAGGATCATTCAAATACTGACAATATTTGTGAAAGTGAAGCTTCCCAGTATTTAGCTATAAAATATAGCGGTTACTCTTTTATATTAATAGCCTATTACTGAGTAGCATCCTCACATAACCCTTAATAATTCATCGGCATCTTGATGTTCAGCTTTACCTATACTAAGCGTCACATTATTTTTCTGTGATGAATACCTTACTATTATAGAATTAGTTAGCCTTGTGGGCTGGCTTTTACAGTATTAGGTTGAATCCAAATGTCCCCTTTGGCACACTGAAAATATCTTCCACTGTTTTACACCTCAGTCTAAACCACTGTGTGCAAAATACAAAATTCAATGAAGGAAGACACTTCTATAAATGCAACAGTCTGTCCAACTTCTTACGTAAGTGGTTGCTTGAAAATTGTCCTACCCATTACACCAGTAGATGAAGACTTTGAAGAACTGTTTTCAGAACAGATCAAGAGATATTTTTCTTCCACTCATTCTTTGAATTCAATCTAATATAAATAAAAATTTTAAATATTTCCATCCAGAGGTTATATATGCTTAATTCTAAAACTGAGATGTGGAACGCTGTAGTACAGCCCAATCTCATCAGATCTCAGAAGCTAAACAGGATAGATACCTGGATGGGAGACCACTAAGGAAGATTCTGCAGAGGAAGGCAATGGCAATCCCCCTCTGCTAAGTCATTAGCCTTGAAAACCCCACCAGGGGTTGCAATAAATCAGTAGCAACTTGGTGGCACTTTACAAACATAATCCTAAGAGTATTAAAAACATTTGTAGCTAAAGACTCAACTAAGGCTGTTTCCGCACGCGCGCGTAAACGCAGCTCCACCAGCATGAATTGTGTCGGTGGAGGCTCGGAGGCCATTGGCACGCTATCGTGCGAGTGGCCCTGACTTGCTCCCCTGTCGGAGAGGCGGCTTTGCACAGAGTCGCCTCTGGGTCAGCCCCCTCCACTGACCTTCCTTACCAGCATCGCTCTGGAGGGCTGCAAGGACCCCTGGAGGTCGGAGGGCAGCGTGGGCGGGTCTCTGCAGGCCTCCAGAGCGACACTGGACAGGAAGGTCAGTGGAGGTGATGGGGAAAGCATGGCATCCTGCTGATGTTCGCACCACGCCAGCGGGAAGCTGTTGCTTTACAAAAACCTTGCTCGTTAAGCGAGGTTTAAAGTGGCCAGGACAGCACTGCTGCATTGCTGCTTTTTGTAAAGTGGCGGCTTCCCGCCAGCGCAGTGCGAACTGCACCAGCGGGACACCGTCGCTTTTCCCCTCGCCTCCACTGACCTTCCTCTGTGAACAGCACCCTAGGGATGGCGTTTTTTCCATCCCTAGAGCGCTGTTATTTGGCCGTGAGGGCATGGCCTAAATGTCACAACCTGTTTCAAATCAACAATCCCATTTCATTTTTTGCTCTTTTCTTTGAATGGAGTCCTGGAATCTTCATTCTTGCATTATTTTTGGTTTCCTAATAGCAATTTTTTCCTTGATAAATTTAATATAGTTTTTAATGTTATTTTTAGATTAATTGCATATAAATGTCACTAAATGATATAAAAATGATATTGTAAAAACTGAATTAAAAAACCACATGAATTGGGATGTATCTTCAAGGAAGCCGAGCATTGATCCTGTGGCAGAGCTCTCCAGACGCTCAGCTAAAAAAAGGTATTTTCCAGTGCTTGTTTCCTGAGACCCTATGAATAACCAGTGATAAAAGGAACTGGAACAAAAGCCTTCAGTATGCAAACATGTCTCATACTATTAATCCAAAGACTTTTCCCAAAGGAAAGTAGCAACTACTCATAGAACCAGTAGCTATATGGCCTCCAGAACCAGGAGGTATAGCAAATTCTGTTTATTTCATCTGAAGTTGGCTCACAGTTTCACATTTTGATTCCACTGTTGTGCATAGTGTAGAGATAAAAAATAACCATACTTATGGCAGCTGGGTTAAATTCTTCTTCTTATGCTATTTAAATAAATGGAGTGTGTAGGTAATACTTAACTACATGCACTGAAGATGGTGTAGAAGTGATCTTCAGTCTTGACCTTATGCAACTTTGACCATGCCCCATCTCTGCCAAAAGGTTATAGATCTTGGAAAAGTTTCAGTTAGCCAAATACAAGAAATACTAGTAACATAATCCCCACCCCACACACACACACACAAATTCCCTCTGAATTCAATACAGAAGCAAACTTTTATAATCTTAATAAACTTTACTTGCAATTCAATTGAAATATAGCAAATCTTTCTTTTCCTGAAATGTAATAAAAAACAAAAAAGCAAGCCAAGAAAGGAAGCAAAATAAAGCAATTTCTATCTGACATTTAAGTCTGCAGCACTAGCTATCATTGAAGGATAAATCAATTCGCAAAAGCTATGGACAGATCATTACACCTAGGGCTTGAGCTACCTAATTAAGGAAGAATGTCAAAGTTGACCTAAAATGTTCTTCCAAAAAAAAAAAAAAAGAATGAGCAAAATGTTTACAGCAACATGATTTCTTTCTCAAATTAAGCCTTATATTGATAAATCTTATGCATAAATGGAACTGTAATTTAAATACATGTGTACATAAAGGTATTTTAATCCATATTTACTTAATGGACATGTAATTTAAATACTACGAGTGGACTTAGCCTGAGGCAGCCATTTTGTGAAGAGTGTATTCCCACTTGTTCCAAAGGCACAGCTTTTCCCATTCAAATAATAACTTATAATTTGATCACATTTCACTCACAAGGGGACAAAATGGTTGGATTCAAATGCACAGCTGAAAACCACTCATGTTCAAGATAGCTGGCAGGCTCTATCAAACAGATTAGTAAGGCAGATTTTAATGTCTTTTCCATGTGTGAACATATGGCAATGCATACTGTGTGCAGAGATCATGCATTGCTGAGTAGGGTGACCAGCATTCAGATCTGTTTTGGCCAATAGTTCTGTATTTTAAAACTCTACTCACATTACTCAGATCTGCAGGATTTTGATTCACATTTTATATATGAAGACATGAGAATGACTTACAAAGTAACTTAACAGCACTTAGCACACAAACTTATAATGGTACAGGCCAGGGTTAAAAAAATATTGGACATATTCATTTCTGGGATTCTATGTGAGCTCTTCAGATATATGACTTTTTTGTGCCTTCATGATGATTCACATCATGTCTCTGAAATTAAAAGAGTGTGACTCCCTTAATGACTTTTGTTACATAAAACTGGTTTTTGTCATTAGTATTGCCAACCTCCAGGTGGGGCCTGAAGCTCTTCCAGAATCACAGCTGCTCTCCAGACTACAGAGATCCCTGCTGACCTCCTTCTCCTCACCATACTAGACCCTCCCCAGGCTCTGCTTCAAAATCTCAGGATCTTCCAAACACAAACTTGACACCCAATTAGGAACATTCATTCTATTTCTTATATGGAACTTCTATTGTATTTGGGTTATTAAAGAAAACAGCTGATAGAGCCTGCCACATATCATATTACAGTTTTGTCCTTACAGATCTTTTCCAGTCCAAAGACCTGGTGGAGGAGACGTATTAAACACTCAGTTTGATGTGTACTTCTCATTCTCCTCTTTAAGAAATTCTATTCATTTATCAAAAGTTTTGTGATATATTTACATCCTTTGAGGACAACTGTAAGCCCTCAAACATGAAAAAGCAGCAACTGAATCAATGGGTGCAGCCATTGCTGCTGGGGTGAGCTAAGGAGGCAAAATAAGTCTGCAAAGCATAGCTGGATGGCATGCTGCAGGAGGGTGCAATGATTGGCTCCAGGCCGGTAAAGGCGGGAGGAGCCTGAGTATATAAAGGGCACCACACCCAGAGCTCGTCCTTCTTGGCGGCGAGACTCAGAAAGGCATGGCCCACCCACCCTCCCTAGAGTTAAGGGGTTGTTGCTTGGTTCATAATTGTCGCAGCCCTGGCGGGTTGGCAATGGGTGTAAGGGTGGGGGTTAGTGCGATCCCCCGCCCGACTCATCCTTGGCACATTCCTTGTACTGGGCTTGCTGACCGGAGTACTGACCTTGCTATGCTTATGCTTATCATATCTGTTTGAAACTTACTTTCGCTTTTCCTGTGTGAAACTATGCTTGGGAACTATACAAGGGGGAGGGGCAGTGCTCTCGTCTGTAAAAACGACGATTCTAGCCGAGGGGGGCCAGTTCTCGCATGGCGTGTATTGTGATCATTGAAGTTTATGGAATAAACGAGCTGTCCTAAGTCGTTTTGTTTCAAGTCCTTCGAGTTCCTTACATTGGGAGTCGTAACATCTGGGGAGAAAACGAGCCATCCGGCAGGTTCTCCCAGGCTTGTGCCCTGCGGAAGGGCTGGGGGGTGTGGCGGGCCGGCTGGCAGGCCGGTAGGCTTGGCTGTTGTCCGACACCCCAGGGAGTGGGGCAGGGCAGGCCAGTAGGGGCCGGTAGGCTTAGCCAGTGCCCGACACCCCAGCAAGCTTGGGGAGGATGGTGGGCCGGTAGGCGGCTGTGGGCTTAGCCGGTGCCCGCCTCCTCAGCAGGAGCAGGAAGGGTAGAAGCCGGAGTGTAGAGAGAGTGGCTATGTTAGCTTAACCATCGCCATTTTGTATGCAGTTATTAATGTAACCGTTACTAGTGAACTTTGTAACAGTTCAACATCACTACCACAGCCTTGTTGGCCCCTTTGTTGTGAATCCAAAAAATAGTTCTTGAAAATAATTGCCTATCTTTGGCTTCCCACCAGCTTTCCCATCCTGGTACCGAGTAACAGTCAATTGAAGGTCTTGGCCCAGCTGCACAAAGTTTTGCTAACGGTTGGAACTTCAATAAACTTTCAGCCACAACACCTGATAAGAATGAAGATTTACATCACCTGCTTTAGTTAATTGGCACCAAGTTGTGATTGGTTCACTAAGATCACCTGATGTGCAATTCCCCTATATCTGCTTTTCCATATTGTAAAAGAGGCACCCTTTTTCCTTGCTTCCCCCCTCCCTTTTCACTCCCAATATACGCAATGCTACCTCATGCTGGCTAGAGGCTGTCTATTGAATTATGAGAACTGTTTGTTTCTTTTTTTTTGCCTGCTAAGCAATGGAGAAGTTTTACATTTTGATTTTAGTAGGTTCAGTTATTTTGTCTCTGTTTGCTCTTATTCAGCTAATAGTATGCATAATATGCCACCTGACTATCGTTTGTTGAATGATGCCGAGTTCAATAAACTTTAAGAACTTGTTTTAAAGAAACTGCCTTTTTTTTCTGAGTCGTGTGGAGATTCAAAATCCAAACCCACGTTTAAGGAGAGTAGGTAACTCATCCTCTACACGGAGTATTACCTCTGGGGCTCCCCTTCCCGCTGGTGGCCCCAATGGAGATTGGGGATCGATTGATGTTGCGACCCGTTTGCTGCCCTAGCTTCTCTGTATATAGTTATGGTATATATTTATATTTATATTAATAAATTGGGCTGCAGCCCAATCCATTTTTTCCAAGCCTGTCGTAGTTGTGTCTTTATTTTGGCGGAGAAGGGTCTCACCATCTGCAAGCAATTTTCTGTCAAACATAATTTAAAGAAAAGAACATTAAATATGTTATCTTCCAACAAGGTTCCTGGCCCCTGTATCCATTATATGTTCCATAGAATACTGATGGCTTAGTTATTCGAGAAAGAAGGATGACGTAACATTACCAGTCTGACCAAGCCATATTTAATTAAAAATACCCAAATGAATCCAATAAACCAACAAAAATAACCATTCTGGGCTAATACCTTTCAAAGGTGCTTTGGAACATCAGAAATGAACAACCTGATTGGGCTGGGAATTCCAGAGTTGGGGACCACAGCTGTTCCAGTCTCAAGGCAGACATGCAGATAAGGCAGCACCAATTCACGCAGTTGGAAATGGTCACTCAGATTTGAGGCTGCTTCAAGTTTGAAACAACATTAGCACCTTAAATCAAGACTTGAAATAAGCTGGAAACCAGTTTGTTCAGTGTAAAACAAGAGACATGTGATGCCCACAGTGACTTTCAGGAGATGTTTAAAAGCATTTTTTCAATTATTGTGATCTAAATGAACTAAAAATTAACCATGCAAAATCCAAAATAGTAGTTTTTTTAACACGCTGGAAACAGATGACATGGAAAATTAATAACATCTATCTTAATCAGGCCAAATCTTTCAAAAACCTAGGCCTAAATTTTCAATATAATTTCCAGTGGTTATTACAAAGATCCTGCTCTATTACTTCTGGGAAAAGCCTATCCTCTGGTATTGTTCAGTTCTATTATGGGAAGGGTTTTCAATCTATCATTGCTGCCCTGAAGATTTTCCAAGCAAAGGTGAGACCAAATATTATTTACAGGATCCCCATATGGATCGATGCTTTCAACTCAGAAATTGATCTAATTCAAGCTTCATTTTTAGCAGAATAATGGGAGCCCCTAACAGTATCACCTTTACCACTCTGTGCCTCGAATTTGGATTGTCTTCAGTTGAAACCTTAGCTTGGATTTCTACAATAACATTCTGGCTCAAGGTCCACTTTAGACCAAAGGATGATGACATTATTTTACATCTACTTAAAGACAATCACGTCTCCAAGTGGTCAAAAGTAATTACCAACAAAATTAAGAGCATTGGAATAGACTTAATTGCCCCCCCCCAAAAAAAACAGTAATGAAAACTTTATTTTGTCCCAAATCAAAGGCAGACTGAAAGACCATGAACGTCAGATTTTCTATTCAACAAAAATACCAGTCTGTCCTCCCTGAGCTTTAGGCATTCTTCCTAAGTATGGAGCTATAGCCAATTATTTTACATCTACCTTATCTGTTGATCAGCGTCAAGCATTTATGTTAGACTGATTTAATAGTTTTCCCTCAGCCTCAACCAAAGGAAGGTACCATCAAATTCCAAAACAGCAAAGATATTGTCACTGTGGTTCTCTTGATTTTCTTATCCAGGTCCTTCTAGAAAGCCAAATAAATGCAGATGCACGTCTAGATTAATCCATCCTTTGTTGGCGGTAAGAAAAATTCAAAACTCTACTATCGCCATGCGTTTTCTTCTAGGTGACTATAATGCTGACATAACATGTACAGTAGCTTTACTTCTGACAACCATTTTAAATTGTTAATTTTACCTTTTTGTTTTTATTATTGTTAATTGTGCTATCTGTTTTTCACTAGTACTTTATATATATACTAGCAGGCTCGGCCACAAGTAGCTGTGGCTCAGTCTGGTGAAGTGGAAAAGAAAGAAAAGGGGAAGAGAATGGTTCGAACATGTGTCATTGCACAATGCTTGCAAGGGAGGGGAGGGGCAAGGGGCCCCTCGCCCCCCTCCCTCTCTCCCATTCCCTTGCATGGCACCCCACCCCATCCCTCCCTAACGTTCCCCTTCCTCTGCTAGGGTGGGTGAGCCATGTCCAGGTGGCGAGCCCTGTCTCTTTCACTCCCTTGCAGGCAAATTACCTAGCTTAAAACATGCTGGGAGGCATGAGCTACATTGTATTCAAATTTCAGAGCGTTTGGTCCAGAAAACCCCTGGATCCTCCCTCACCTTCCCCTTCCTCAGCTAGGGTGGGTGGGCCATGTCCAGATGGCGGACCGCATCTTTTTCACTCCAGATGGCAGCAATTTCCAAAGAAGGCATGGTTGTTTCCCTTGTATCAGAGGGTGTTGCTTTGACGGCCAGCAGATGGTGGTGCTGCGGAACAGAACTGTGGTTCCAACTGTCACAGGTGTGGCATGTACACAATAACTGGCACAGTTGTAACATGTACACAACAGGAGGTGTGGAAACAGTATGGAAACCTGGCCGCACGCAAATGCGACGTTGTGTGAAAATTTCAAAGCAATCGGTCCAGAAGTTTGGGAGATTACCTGTCAGCAGAAAAACGCACTGATAGATTTATAGATAGATAGATAGATATTTCAACCTGTCTTTACATGCATGAACTTGTATTACTTTTGATATCTATGCCAATTAAGGAGTGATTGGATTGATTGGATTGGACTTTCAGTTTCTGGCTGCCATCTTCTGTGCCAGCTGAAGTTTGAAGGGTTGTTACACATACAGTAAGTTACAGTTGTCTAACTTGGATTTCTGAGGCACGTATATCTGAGATCAGGTTCTCTATTTTAAGCAATAGTCACAGCTCATAGACCAAGTAAAGATGGAAAGCAGCAGTTTGGGCTACCTATTTTTCAAGAATCAGGGCATAATTAGTGCCTCTCCAAGGGAAGTGCTAACCTGTCCAGGACATCCTTTGACTCATGTCTCCCCTAATAGATTTAACTGGCCACCATGGAAAAGTATGGAGAC
Source organism: Sphaerodactylus townsendi (assembly GCF_021028975.2). NCBI lineage: Eukaryota > Metazoa > Chordata > Lepidosauria > Squamata > Sphaerodactylidae > Sphaerodactylus > Sphaerodactylus townsendi. Next base: position 31,034,350 of record NC_059433.1, read on the forward strand.
TGCAGCTCAGATATTGGCAAGGATTCTGTTTTCTCAGACAGTAGAAGCTTACAAGTATTCACAAAAATTACACGTGTGTAAGTCTTCAGAATGTCTATCACAATGGTATTTAATCAAAATATTTTTAAAAACTTTCACTCTAGCCATCTGCTTCTAGCCAGGAACTTCAGAAAATACCCAAGAGGAAGAGGCTATTTTGGAACGATTGTGCCCTGAGTAACCTCTGTCTTCCAATGAACAACCTGGACTTTGATTGCCATTCCTGGACTTTAATAGCCATCATTTTCCTAAGGCAAACCATGTTAATAGGTAATCCATTGATTCCAAGCTTCTGAGGTTCTGTTCTCATCAGGAGATGATTTATACATGAATATGAAAACAGCAAGAGCTCCTCCACCTCCAGGTTACCTTGTCTTACCCTGAACAAAATACCAGTGTGCCAAGCTACAAGTATTGGGTCTGATTAACTGAGACAGTCTATGGTTGTCATGGCAGCATAGTCCTTATCTCCATCAGTCAGAGTGGTTGATACACCTACTTCCCACAAAAGCATCTTACTCAGCTCAGGAAAGGAGAAGTTTGGGAAGCAAGTGGATGAAGAGAATTTTTAATCTGTCTTGTGAACCCAACAAGAGGCACAGACATTCAAAACATGAGAACAGAGATCCAAACTATGTGATAGCATCCACAAGTCCATCACAGAAACGTTTTCACCATTTTAGAAATGAAATTCCTCATTTGTTCAGAAGCCATGGGACCACAATGTGGGGGAGGGGCTCCTGTTTTCCCCCTCCCATTTTAAGGAACCAGAAGCCCCTTCTGCATGGGCCAATAAACACAGGCCAAGGTTGGTAAAAAAAACGTTTTGGGGGGAACTTCACATGGATCCCATCCCTGCAGCGAGTATGCCCTGTATTTCACCCAATGGTTTTTTTTCCAGAATCGCACTATCCGCATTCCACAAGCCTTTTTAAAAATCTTGGGCTGCAGCCGCTTGTGAGCGAACAGCTGGGCAGGTGGTGCTTTATTCGGCTGCACTTTCCATTTTTGTTTATTTCCCACATTACATCTGCATAGCCATGCAGGTGCAAAGGGTCATATCATAAGACAGCATGGCTGGGGCGGGGGGGGGGGGTTCATTTGTGCATGCCTGCATAGCTACGCATCTGTGGGAGGTAAATAAACAACACGATGACCTGTCTCATAAACCTGTCCTGTGATAATATCAGATTTCCAAAATTCATCACAGAACAAAATATATTCACTCACACACACCTACACACACACCTACACACACACAGAAAGAAAGAATAAAAATACAGGAATTAGTAGGTCTAAAAGTTATAACAGTGAAACAGTTGACATTATTCTGCCAAAAAAACGCCCAACAACCCAATTCATGTAGGGTGCTTCTGAAGGCAAAGATCTTTAAGTGATCAAAAACATTCCCCTTTAAAAGTACATTTGTTTATATTACTAAGTGTCTCCCCTCCTAGTCTTCCATACACTGCTACCCCATCAACACAGTCACAGTCTAGTAGAAGATTAATATTTCAGAACTTGTCATGGGCAGTTTCACTTGACTCTGTCACTGCCTATGTCTGACAAGCTATTTATCATGCTGCTAAGTGTCAGCATTAAATTATCCCTGCTGTTATGACAGCAACATTATTCATCAGGATAACAGCCTCACGACAAGGCTGCTTACAGCCGTTACCTTCTTCTTCTGCGCTTTATTGATCTCTGCTGTTTTCATTAAAAATGAAAAGCCATACACATGAATGTTCACATCCTGCATGTTGATTATTTTTTTATGTAAAAAGGGGAGCAGCAGCAGTGTTTGACCAGCAGCGACCTGTTGACAATAGTACAACCACCCCAATGGAGAGGAAAATCTAGAAGCCCACCAAAGTACTGGCAATTGGTTTGCTTTGATAGTCTTCTAGTTTTCTCACTGTAGAAAGGATGTAAGAAAGGAGGTGAAAAAAAACTTTGTAGTTCTTCCATCAGGATATGCCTCCTTCTAAAAGTGCATTTTATGCACCATCTAATATGCTGGATAAAGGATATTTAATGCCAACTGACATTTTCATTTTCTATGATTTTGTACGCTGTGTATGTGTTTGTCCTTTGTGTTCTTTTTTGTGACATTTTAATGCCATTTAGACATATATGCCATTTCATACAACTTGTATGCACATCCCTTTTTTTACACCACTAACTGTCATAATAGTAACAGTGAAAAAAATATGTATATTTCCATGGGGAAAAATTAAGAAGGATATCACAAACTTGTTATGAAAAAAGGCCCATCTGGATCTGTTCTCACAAAGGAGAAGTGAAGTTGAAATGACAGCATTCAAATGGAACTGGCAAACTGAGGAAATCTGTCCTCACCCCTTGTAGAAACACTTCTATGTCTTGGCAAGGAGGCCACCCTATGCTGTTGATGTGATATGATGTGGCTTGCCACAAGAGCAGGATCTACCAGATAATCTCCATGCCAACTGCCAGGAGGGTGATGTGCAATTCTGGAGTATTCCATAGGACTGGGTAGACTCTGGAGCTGGTCCCAAGCCCTTGTTACGTTCACCCCAAAAAAGTCTGACATGAAATAAAGTTTGTCTAACTAAACTTTAATGGAATCACATTTCTGAATTAACCATTGCCTACATTCCTTTAGTATGCAAAATAACCCTCTGTTAAAGTTTCCATGTACAGTTTGCTTGTGAAAGTCAGTCACTGGCCTTTCTTGCTCAACCAAAATAAAACATTCTGAGGCAGGAAATAAAATGTTTCCTCCAAGGATTCCATGTTGTTTTTAGCCTAAAACGTTTTATTTGCAGCCTCAAAATGTGTTATATGCATCCTGGCTTTTAGGCATTCTTTTTGTGTGGAGCTCTTTAAAATGTTTTACAAGCCTCTTGCTGTCTCCAAACTTCTTCCTTGGTGTCCTTTTCTGAGGTTGCTCCATCATCTTGCCTGTTTATTTCCATCATTTTTTTCAAAAATGGGGGGTAATATCTTTGAAGCCATGAAAATACAACACATGGGATTCGCAGAATGAGGCTTTGAAGCATGACTCCACAGAGCAGAATAAAAATAAAATGAAAGAATCATCAAATGGCAGTCAGGAAGCATTTCGAGGGCGTGAGGTGCAGACAGACGGAGAGGATTGAAAACGTTTTACAAACATTTTCAGTGACGTGTGGAAATTATAGCTACCTAGGTGAGCTGCAGTGGGATTATGGAGGTAAAAGACAATGTAGTAAAGAAGAAGAAGAGGAAGAGTTTGGATTTATTTCCCCTTTTTCTCTCCTATAGGAGATTCAAAGGGGCTTACAATCTCCTTGCCCTTCCCCCCTCACAACAAACACCCTGTGGGGTGGGTGGGGCTGAGAGAGCTCTGAGAAGCTGTGACTAGCCCAAGGTCACCCAGCTGGTGTGTGTGGGAGTGCACAGGCTAATCTGAATTCCCCAGATAAGCCTCCACAACTCAAGTGGCAGAGCTGGGAATTAAACCTGGTTCCTCCAGATAAGAGTGCACCTGCTCTTAGCCATTACGCCACTGCTGCATAGGCTAGTTGATGAATAATCCTTTTTGTGAATGACCAGTTATTACAAAAACAGTTAACAGTATTCTTACCTCACAACTGTTCATGTGAAATGAAGCTTGTGGAGTTCCCTGCCACTCAGTGGAATGTGCTGCTGTTTTTGGCAAAGTAAATATATTGTCCTAAATATAGAGCTGTAGTTGTAAGTTTTTGGCTATCTATGATAATGTACAACTAAATTCTCAGTAATCATGCAGACATCATGAAATAATATTGGTTTTGCTACTGGTATTTAGGAGCTTAACTGCAGGAAGAGCAGAACAAATATCAATTATAAAGATCAGCAATTACAATAAATGGAATGCTATCTTTTAAATTTAATTTTGAAATTGACCAGAGCATGCAGATTGAGCCATTTGATAAAAAAAAAAAACCCACAGCAAATATAATGATTCTTCCGAGGCTCCGATTCTTTCAAAGGACTGTTTACTTCTAATTTGTTTGTGGTTCTGCTCTGCTGTATTGCCTATGAAAGTGCTTTTAACTTTGAATGTGGCCAAAAGTGTCAATCTCTATAGTACTGAACAACAATTAGGCGTACCATGTAATTGTATTGTCACTTATTAATTTCAATCTCTAGTGTCATAAATTATATGCCTTAATTAATACATGGTGTCAATCACAATCAGGAACTTTGAATGGGGAAAGAGGTTAACAAGAATACATAATTAAAAGAAAAACAGTGACTAACAGCACAGCTGAATGGTTTATAAAATTAGGCAAGGAAATGGGTGCTGCGTCAGCATGCAGTCTCCAAGAGGAGGATGCATGCACAGAAGGAACAGAAAGCAAAAAAAAAAAGGCAAAATAAACTCCAGGGTGTGTGTGTCATTATTGGTTAGTTTCATTTTAAAAACTGAGAGGAAAGCAGAAAGAAACGTCATGCACCTAAAGGCCACACATCCTGCCTCTCCAAAGCATAAAATTCTGCTTTCTACAATCAGATGATACCCTTAGTGAACAATTAGATCCGAACTGACCTTGAGAATGCATGATGTTCCTGCTTCAGAAAGCAAATCCGAGAGAGGGGTAGAATATTTTATTTGATATTTATATTCCTCTTTCCTTTCCAGTGGAACCCAAAGTGGCATTTTATCTTCACCACAACCCTGTGAGGTAGGTTAGGCTGAGACTGTGACTGGCCCAAAGTAACACAGTGTGCTTTCATGGTAGAGTAGGGATTTGAATCCAAGTTACCTCTGATCCTTGCCAATACTCTAGCTATGACACCATGATGGATTTGAGCTCTACTTCAATTTCAACTGTTCATTCTTCATATGATTAGGGAGAATTCCCAAGATGGCAATGAAATTCTAGACCAGCATGATGTTCACACACAAGATGGCAGCATTCTTCAGAAACTTCACCAGTCAGATGGGGATATGTGTATCATCATGGGGATTCTTCCCGGGCTAGGATAAAAAGAAGGGAAATAATGTGGAAGCCAGCTAGATGCTGAGGTACTGCGCTGCAGCCAGTTCACCTGACAGCAGGAAGGAGAGCATATTAGCCAGCGTGGTGCAGTGGTTAAGAGCAGGTGGATTCCAATCTGGAGAACTGGGTTTGATTTCCCACTCCTCCACATGAGCGGTGGAGGCTTATCTGGTGAACCAGGTGTGTTTCTGCACTCCTACATTCCTGCTGGGTAATTTTGAACTAGTCACAGTTCTTTGGAACTATCTCAGCCCCACCTACCTAACAAATGCAGTTTCTGCATGGTGGCAGAAGCGGCTGTTCATCGGCATAATCAATGCCGGTGGAGGCACAGGACAATTCTCAGGGTCTCATGCAGACAGCACACCGCAGAGGCGGCTCCGCATGGAGCCGCCTCCAATCTGCATGTGTTGTTCATCTTGTCTTCCCTCCAAGGCTCCAGAGAGAGGAAGTGACATGCCGACACTGGCCTCTGACCCACAGGGGTCAGAGGGCAGCGTGGGTGTGTCCCTTCTTCCTCTGGAGCCTTGGAGAGAAGACAAGGTGAACAGCACATGCAAGCAGGCAGCACCTGAAAGCAGCGCTCTCACACCAGTCTCCTTCACACCGCACTGGCAGGAAGACGCCGCTTTAAAAAAACCAGACTCATGGTGTGTGTTTTGAAAATAGCATTTTTGCACTGTTGGAAAGTGATCATGGCATTGCTGTGCTGCAGCAGCGGCAGCTGTGCAAACAGTGCCCCAGGGATGGTGTTTTTACCGTCCCTAGGGTGCTGTTTTTGGGCTGTGTAGAAGCGGCCCAAGTGTCTGTTGTGGGGAGAGGAGGGGAAAAGAGCTTGTAAGCTACCTTGAGTCTCCTTACAAAGGTGGGATACAAATCCAGGTGAGGCTTCTCACCATGCTGAAATATTTTTGGCCTAGGATTTATTGTAGAGTGCATCATTGAAAATGATAGCTTTTGAATGTTAAAGTTTTATGTTATTGCTATTGTGATGGCTTTAACTTGTGAGCTGCTCTAAATCCGATCCCAGCTGGGAATAGGCACGATACAAATATATTATAATAAAATTGATAGAATGAGCAAACAGACAATTTTTCAAGGGATGATTGAGAAATGCCATATTTCAGGATAGCAATTTCGTAAGCAGAAGACCATAGAACATGTTTACAATCAGAAATTCAGACCTGTTACATTTGTAACAATATGAGCATTGTCAATTGTGCAACCTACTCTTATGAATACTGTGCCAGTTATAATTAGTCTATGAAATTAGCTGCAGCTAATTTTGTAACACAGTCAGCAATTTTGTGGATCTAAAGGATACTTAGACAATTATTGGTTGAGTTTCTCTTATGTCATAGAAGGCCAGGGTAGGCAAAAAAAGCTTAGGGAAGAAGAGCAAGCTCAGATCCCTTCTAACCTCCAGCCCATCCTGAGAAACGATGGAAGTGGGTCTAGGAATACATACCTTTCTCTGACACTGATGCTCTGCAATGCCCATCAGTAATGAGATTGAGGCGCTGCAGGATTACTTTGCAACATATAATGTGGACCTGGCATGCCTGACTGAAACCTGGATATAGGAGAATGAAATGGTCACCCCCCCATCCCTCGCAATTCTCCATCAACTGCAGACAAAGGGTCAAGGGGAAGGGTAGCACCTCTCATTCAGGAGACTTTCTCTTTCAGGACAATCCCCATTCTAACAATTGCCAGTATTAATTGTGTCGGGTGTGGGACACTATGGAGAGTCTATCCATTCTACTCATGTACCGGTTGCCTACCAAACTAGCAGATGCCCTTCCGAGCATGTTGGAGGTTGTGTCGGACTTGGCCTTGAGGTTCCCCATACTGATAGCACTGGGAGATTTCAATGCCCATTTGAACTAGGCCTCCCCATCTCAGGAGGACCTAGTGTCATCCATGGCAGCATTAAGGCTCTCCTTAGTAAGGACAGGTCCCACACACCAAGCAGGCCATGTGCTGGATTTGATTTTTGGAATGGGAGCAGATGTTGATCTGATCTCTTTAGATAGACTGCAGTGGTCAGACCACTTTGTCCTGAAGGCCCAGCTGGAGGGTTCTACTCTCAACCTTTGTAGGAAATGAGTGGATTTTATGCTTGCCTGGGGAGACTCATGGATCCTATTGCTCTGTGGGATCCAATGCCCCTGGCATCTCACTGGATGCATCATAGAAGACTGACATGACTGTCTTTCTGAAGCCATTGATGAGATTGCTCTCCAACATTCTCTCCACATTCATTTAATCTCAGCCTCTGGTATACAGGGGAGCTGAGAATGATGAAATGGTGGCTGAGACAAATATAGCGGTAGGCGGTGGAGACAACGACCTCCGACCTATCCTCTCAGGAACGAGGATGGCGTGGTTCAGGGATACAAGTTAATCAAATTTCGATTGAGGAACTGCAAGTGGACCTGGCCTGTGTCACCGAGACCTGGGTGCGTGAGGGTGAGACCATCGCCTTGGGCGAGACCACGCCACCAGGTTTCGCGTGCCTCCACCAGTCGCGAACGGGGCCAGAGTGTGGTAATTCCGTTCCCTTCAGGGCACCTCGAGATCACCGGCATGGAGTGTGTCGGGAGAGTGTTGGCTGTCCTACTGGTGTACCGGCCGCCCTAACAGCCTACTGCGGCTGCTGGAGGTGGTGATATTGTCCTGGGTGACTTCAACGTCCATGTCGACACCGCCCTCATGCACGCCGTTTGAGACCTAGTGTCATCCATGGCGCCGGGCCTCTCCTTACTGAAATCTGGCCCCACTCATGAAGCCGGTCACACGCTGGACTTGGTCTTCGGGTCTGAGGTTAACTTGGTCGTATCCTCTGTCGACAGAGTGCCATGGTCCGACCATTATGCCCTGAAGGTTCGGATGGACATGTCGCCGCTACTCCAGTCCAGGCGACACGGTTACCGGCGTCTCACCGCTGACTTATGGATCCACTTGCTTTCCTGAATGCTCCGCGGAACCCTGAACCTGCCGGCACACTCGATGAGCAGGTGGAGGATTGGAATTCCGACTCTCCGAGGAGCCATCGAGGTTGTTCGGCGTCCTCTGCGTCCTCGTTCACGGCAGGCTCCATGGTACACCGAGGAGCTGCGCCATATGTGGAGGAAATCTCGTGACTGAAGCTTCAGAACATCTTATAGGACGTTTATGAAAGCCTTATGAGGCGAAGAGGGCTTTCTTCTCCTCCTCTCTATTCCGTATAATTGAACTTTGACCTCCTTATCAGAAGGTTCTACAAACCCTCAATTGACTATTAGCTGTGAGGCATTCATGAGAGCTTCTTTGCAGATAAACGCTGTCGCCCGCCTTTGCGGACCTGCCCTCCACTTTGACTACAATCGGTGAGCTGGAGGCTCCCCTTTGTCTCTTCTGGTCCCTGTTTGACCCAGTTTTCCCCGAAGTCGCTGTTGACAGGGCCTTGGCTGCTGTTAGACCTACGACCTGCCCTCTGGATCCGTGCCCCTCCTGGCTTATTAAAACGTCGGGCGGATGCTTCTAATCTCACCTGTTGAAGATCATCAATGACTCCCTTGAGCAGAGTCTTTCCGGTATTGAAGGAGTCGCCCACTCTAGAACCATCATTAGATCCTAAAGGGATCTGGCCAATTACCGCCTGGAACCGGTCTTCGCTTCGGGGAAGGTAATTATATATGGTGTTGAGCAAAGCCAGGGCTTCCTGGATGACACATCGGCCTTCGATCCCTTCCAGTCCGGTTTCGTGCTGGGCATGGGACGAGACGGTTCTCGTCGCTGTCACAGACACGCTTATGCACAACTAGACGAAGGCGGATCGGCGCTGCTGGTATTATTGGACCTTACCGCAGCGTTTGATATGGTCGCATCATGACTGACCCACCGCCTGGCCGCTTCCGGGATCCGGGGCAGTGTCCTTCAATGGATTGCCTCGTTTCACGGTCAGTGGTGGGGACCGGAGGTGCCCGCTTCAATGTGGTGTGCCTCAGGGGCATTGTTGTCCCCATTGTTACGCACCATATGCACTTTGCTCAGTTGGTACGTAGCTTTTGGGCTGATCTGTCACCAGCACGCTGATGACACTCAGCTCATTCTGTTGATAATACCACCAAGGCGTGCTCTACAGCATTGCTGGTTGGTTGCAACAGAGCAGGTTAAAACTTAATCCATCAAAGACGGAGATTCTGTGGCTTGGTCAGTAGGGGTTGGGGATTTCCAGCCGCCGGTGTGGGAGGAGGCCTCATTGGCGCCGACCCCGCCGCGAGAGCCTGGGGAGTCCACCTGGATTCGATCTCTTTCAATGGAGACCCAGGTGGCCCATATAACCGTCGAAGGCCCGGCGGCTGGCTCCCTTCCTCTCCAACACGGACCTGGCCACTCGTGATCCATGCAACGGTCACCTCCAGGTTGGACTATTGTAACTACGCGGGCCTTCCCTTCGATTTGGTCCGGAAACTGAAACTGGTCCAGCATGCAGCGGCTCGACTGCTCTGAGGCGCCTTCCGAGACCATATACAACCTGTGTTGCTGCACTGGCTTCCAGTTGAATTTAATCGTCTTCAAGGTGTGGGTTTTGACCTTCAAGGCCTTTACGCGGCCTGGGACCCTCGTACGCAAATCGGGTTACCCCATATGTCCCAACCCGGCCTCTGCGTTCGGCAGAGGCCAATCTACTGGAGATCCCTGGCCCCTCAATGATGCGGCTGGCCTCCACTCGGGCCAGGGCCTTTACGCCCCTGCCTGGTGGAAGACTCTTCCTCCAACTGTCCGGCCTTAGGGGATTTCGCCGCAGGGCCTGTAAGACCGAAGTTGTTCCACCGGGCTTGAGAAACCAGCCGCTGAGTGCCCTGGAATCCCAATATCAATGGGATCCACTATTAAGATCTATGGGTTCCTCATACCATCGGGACTTCTCCCCCTCTTGTTAAAGGGATTAGGTTTAGGAGGGACACCATCTAGATATATTATAACTGCTGTTTTTATTATAATTTATGGATGCCTATGATGTTTTTATGTGTTTTTATGTTGTGCACCGCCCAGAGCCCTCCGGGGATTGGGCGGTATACCAAATTAAATAAATAAATAAAAAATAAAAAATAAAGCAAAGTTGGCAATGAATTCATGACAAGCCAGCAAGAATATCTTATGGGATGTTTATGAAATTCTATGAGATGGCTCTGAAGGCCATTAAAAAGATTTTTATGGCCTCCATGGTATCTGTAAGCTCACACCCAGTTCAATTGTTTAGGGTTATTTGGTCACTTATGTTTTTTCATGAGGGATTGAAATTTGATACTTAGCTGTGAGGCTTTTGCGAGCTTTTTTGAGGATGAAGTCTTGTTGCTCCACCAGGACCCCTTCATCAGTGTTGACACAGTAAGTAAACTGGAGGCCCTTGGCAATCTTCACCTACAGTTTGGAGCTTGGGTGTGATTTATCCATGAAGCCCTAAGTCTCACAGAGAGCCAAAATGACTTTCTACCATCTTTGCCAGGTGAACCAGCTGACCCCATACTTGTCTCACCCTGTCATAACCATGGTGTTCCATGCAACAGACATCTCCAGATTGGATCACTGTAATTCATGCTTGATGCTGTTCCAGAAACTGTAACTACTACAGAATACAGTGGCAAGAGGCCTTATGGGGACCCCTGTAAGATCTCACATCTTTCCTGTATTTGCCCAGCTGCACCAGTTAACAGCTGAATTCTGAATCACATTCAAGTTTTTGGTATTAACCATTAAAGCCCTGAGCTATCTGGGGCTCTTGTATCTATGGGACTGCATCTCCCAGTAACACCCACAGACGGCTTTGGGCTTTTCTGGAAGCAACTGCCTGGAAATCCCCAAGGGATGTCCGGCTAGCCTCATCCAGGGCCAGGGCATCTTTTTTATTTTAGTTGGTTCTTATATTTTTGTCATACCCCCACCCCCATTGGAGAGAACAGTGGTGACAAAGTTTTAGAATCCACTGTATCCACTGTATTTCGGAACATTTAATTCTTTTTCTTTCTTTCTTTTTTCATCATGACCTGAAAAGCTGGAGTCTTTCATTAGCCTGTCTGCCACTGTAAGAATTGTTTCTGATCAACGAGTCTGTCCCTACCCCCCCCCCAAAAAAAAAGAAAAGAAAGGCTTTTTGTGGTAATTGTCTTGTGAACAAGCCCAGTGTTCTGTCAGCCAATTCTAATGCTCATATTTGAGCCACTGCCGTACTGTCAAAACTATCATTGACACTTGTGAGGCTAACAAGGTCAAACACTGTGAGATGAAAACCTTTTTTGTACTGATGAACTGATGAAGGGGATGGCATACATTTCAGGGCCCTGGCAGCTGGCTCAGGGAGGTCTCTTGGGTCTGTGCTAACAATATAAATCCAGGCCCAAAGAGTTTATCTCACCATGGATATAGCACAGTGTTAACATTCATTTGGCATACACAAAACTCTTACACTTGCCATTAATTCAGTTCTTCTATAACAGTTGCATAGATTGCTACAGATCACATTATGACTTTTCCTCCCAACTTCGAGAACAAAACAGTTGCAAAATTTCAGTCATGCATACTGGAAAATATATCTTATCCATGCTATTCGGGATGAAAATGGAGCTGTTCTTATTTGGTTCTTAGGTAGCTGCTTTACCAGTGACTCCTCCTGCACAGACACTTTAAAAAGTTTTGAGGCAGGAAATAAAATGTTTCCTCTGTGGAGTTCTGCATTGTTTTTACTCCAACCCACTTTATTTGCAACCTTAAAATGTTTTAAATAAATGTTCTTTTAAAATGATTAAGTTGAAACAATTTTTAAAATGGTTTCATTTGTCTGAGCGGTCCCTTTAAGATGTTTCTCACACCTCTCTGCCTTCCCTGAACTTCCTCATCTGCACCGTTTTGTGAGCGCACTTTCCAGCCCCCTTCCCAATATGTGCAAACAACTGCATGTGTGTGTACACACACACACACACACACACACACACATCCATGAATTTTGTTCCTTATGGAGTAACATTCAAACAAAACCTTTTATTTTTATTATTCACCATTTGAAGGTGTCAGGTGGCAGAAATTGGGTGGGGCTAAAAGCAAGGCGTTTGTTTTTCTCCTAATGAGGATACTAAGAGAAGGTTGGAAGCTCAAGCTAGGAGTTTTTGGAGAATAAGAAACCTCCATAGACAGTAAATCAGCACTGTAAAGTCTTCATAGAAACACCAGTCTGGGATGATATTGTGAGGGATAAACATGGGTTCATAAGGTTCTAGTTGGACAGTATGTCTGTCCGGAGTATATTGACTAAACCATTCTGTGTCCTTATCCTTTCCGCTTGCCAGCCCAGGAAAATAAAAAAAAATGAAATAAAAACAGAGCAAGAAATCTAAAGCAAATTGATAAGCAAGCATGTCTAGAAGGCATGAAAGCAGACTGAAGAAAAAATGTGCTGAAGCTACTGCAAGCTACTCAGGTACAAACAATCCTAACTAATAAAGGGCTAAGGGATAGATTGTTGTGATGATGAACCCTCCATCAATCAGTGAGCAGGACTCACCATTGGTGGGAAGGACTCATTGGTGGACAACATTCCATCCCCTCCTTCACCAGCATTTCCCCTACCCAGGAGCAAGTCCCAGCACCCAATTCCATCTAATGGAGCAGCAGCACTTTGGTGCTCACTGCTCCACAGGCCCACAGAAGCCTTCCCACCTTCCCCCGAACACCAACAAGTCACTTCCTTGCCAGAAGAAGCCCTCCCACCTATCCCCACCCCAAATGGCCTCCCCCAGTTGGCAGAGCAGTGGCACCTGGGCACCCACTTCTCCCCAGCCTGCAGAAGCCCTCCCACCCATCTTAACAGCCTATCCCAAAGCTGCAAAGCAATGGTGCCTGGGTGCCCGCTGCTCCCTGGCCTTGCAGAAGGCCTCCTGCCTCCCCCTCCATCTCAACAGCCTGCCTGCACCTGCCGGAGCAGCATTACCTGGACACGGGCTGCTCCATGGGCCTGAACAACCCCTCCTGGCTCCCCCCAACCCAAGCAGCCCCATACCTCCCTCACCCCATCCAAGCCTCACCTTTCCATCCTTCCCATCCCAATACTCACCTTCCGGCTCTCCCACACCCCAAGTCACCCCTTTCAACCTTTCCCACATCCCCCACCCTAAGATTCCCCATCCAGACTCTTGT